>NW_025091288.1:2615-18496 GCF_018340605.1 Aspergillus pseudoviridinutans | reverse complement strand
AAAAGAAAGAAAGAAAAGAAAGAAAGAAAAGAAAGAAAGAAAAGAAAGAAAGAAAATAAAGAAAGAAAGGAAGAAAGAAAGGAAGGAAGGAAGAGAAAGGAGAGAAAGTAGAGAAAGAATAACAGACCTTACCCAAAGGACTGCCAGAAAGCAGGAGAAGTTATTAAGGAAAGGTTATTAAGAAGAAGGAGGTTATAGGCATAATTATAATTAAAAAAAGAAAGAAGGAAGATAAAGAGAAGAAGAAAGAGGGAGGAGAAGGGGCTTTTATATTCTAGAGATATAGTAGGTAGTGAATAAGCAAGATAGAGTAAGGTAAATAAGTAAGATAGAGGAAAGTAAATAAGTATAAAGAAAGATAGAAAGAAAGATAGAAAGAAAGATGGAAAGAAAGATAGAAAGAAAGATGGAAAGAAAGATAGAAAGAAAGATAGAAAGAAAGATAGAAAGAAAGATAGAAAGAAAGATAGAAAGAAAGATATAAATAATAATATAACTTAGAATAGAGAAGGAGGAGGGAAAGAAGAAAAATAAAAGAAAAAGAAAAGATAAAAAGAAGTATAAAACTAAAGTAGCTTTATAAGAGAGAGAGAGGATTATAAAGAAGGATAAATAAGAGAAGTTATAATAATTTAAAGATAAGAGTTAGTCAGGGACTGCAGCACCAGACGCAGTGGATAGAGAGCTGGGGGATCAGCTCACTGCCAGGTGGGAGGGGTGGAAGTCTGTGTGGTCCTGCCAGGGCTGTACCCTGCGGGGCAGCGCGTGCAGCTGCAGACAACAGTCCCAGGCCTCCTGTAGCTGGTGGGTTTCCTGCAGATGTCACTGCGCCAGGCGGCCGGGGACTGCCACCGCACACGCCGGGCAGATGATGGCATTGTAGTCGCGGAGGTAGTCATACAGGGGTGGCACGGTCATCCTGTGCTGGACGGGGGGAGATCTCAGATGGCAGTAAAGGGGTGGCCAATGCATCCAAGAGCGACAATGGGGGAGGACCGGAAAGAGAAGATCAGTGCATCGAGGGCCAGCGGGCCCAGCTCGCGGCTTTTAAGGGCGAGTCAGGGCCGCAGATGTTCCCCCCCTTCCCCCCCMCCTTTTTCCTGGTTCAGGGCGGCGCTTTCACCCCTTTTTTTCCTTGGCCCTGGCCGTGCCCTGTCTCGTCACGGGATCCCGCAGGATCGATCTATCTATATCATCATGTCATCCAGTCGATGGGCCCGTTGGCCCCACCGAGGGGACACCTAGAGTTGCATTTGGTGCGAGTTCAGGTGAGTTCAACCTTAGTTAGCACTGAACCGCTGTGGTTTCGGGTCCAAATTTTAGAACTTGAAGCTAAATCAAACCTGATGTGATTTGGTTGCGGTTTAACTGCAAAAACCCACTGCTAGGCCTACCTAGGTATAGCTAGGTCTATACTAACTAACCATGGTTAGATTCGGTTTAGTTTTAGGTTGGTTAAACTGCTAATTTTAACTATTTTAACCCTTACCATTCCCCCTAGGGGCCCCATCTGAGGCCCCTTACCAAGCATGCTTATATAAATTCATAATTTTTATATAAAATATATAGTAATTATAATCATTCTAATCTATATTAGAAATATTAATTCAATATCTATAGGGTTGAATGGGTGGTGGTTAAAAATTATTTAAAGTATATAGTAGCTGTCAGACCTTGGTGCCCTTATATATATATCTCTATACTACTTTCATACTAACCTATAACAGAAATGATTATTCCCTTATATCTCAGCAACCACTAGGTATTTTTAAATAATATTAATATCACTAGATAGCCCTATTAATATTATTTAAGAATATTTAGAATTTAATGATTTCTAGGTAAAACAGTGTGGGTTGGTTAAACCCAACTTAAAAAACCACAGAAACTGTAACCGATGGTTTTTACCTAACCCAGATCGGGTCTGAGGTCGCCTAACTGAACCCAAAGCGGTTCCCTAGGCTTACCCCCGAACCCGCACCGCTGCGAGTTCGGTGAGGGTTGGATTCGATTTTTGCGGGTCGGTTATGCAACTCTAGGGACACCTCGAGTGCGGCCAGGCCTGGCTTGGATCCTGCTGCGTCGACTGGTTAATTTACCATCGACTCCCAATCCCGGAGTGGTCCAGGGAACCTGGGACTTTGGTGCGATCCGAGTCCATATTTTTTTTACCTGTCAACTGATCACCGGCCGATGGGCCCGGGGCGCCGGCGGCGCTGCGTGGCTGCTGGCCGTCACGGAGATCCAGCGCGGTGACTGGTTCGGGTTGCAGCCGGCCGCAGCCGCCGGCGATGGTCAGGGTGGGACGTCGCCGGCGCCGACGGAGGGCGCCCAAGCCGTCTCGTAGATTAGGTTTAACTGAGAACTTTAACTTTTACATCTACGTAATAGTGGCAGGCTCGGCTGGTTCGGCCCGCCGTGGGTTGCATCTCAACTGGAAAAACCATTATTAATATTAGAGTGGCATACGCGACCCGCTAAAATCCAATCCAGCCCTCACTGAACTTGCAGTCGTGGGGTTTTGTCGCCTAGATGTGAGATTGGCCACTAAGGTCCGAGTCCAACTGGTAAGATCAATGTGAAGGGAGCAAGATAACCTGAACTAATGACTGAGTTGCAGAATACCCAGCAACTTGCAGAGGCATCTATAGATTACTCTTATTCTATATTAAGTAGATGATGCTTAGCTTTTCTCAGAGCTTTAAATCGACTAGTTGTCTGACATTCATCGCGGTACTACTGACTTGGTGGAAAAGTTATAGGCATAATGAGGATACTTCGTCTATTGATCTTCCAAAGTCCTAGTAGAGGCAATTTGGGGGTTATTATTATTATAATAGGAAAAAACTATCAAGTAAGGCTCCATAAGCTACTTTATGTACCGCAGTTTCACCTTCAGTCCTGCTTACTTCGACCGCCGGTGAGATGACTCGTGCGCAATAGCATTGGAAAATGAGGTTTATTATTCCATCCGACTCTAGCTCCCATATATATTCTCGTTCCTTGAAATGGAGTGACGCCTTCGCATTCGCGTGACAGTGAAGGAAAAACCTTATAAGAAAGGGGAAAACCAACACCAAGGCTTACTCTCTCATTCTGGCTAATACAAGTCGCTCTGAACTAGAGTTTCATCATTCCAAGTTTCAGTTTTCGGGTCGCTGAGCCAGATCCGCGCGTAACTGTCGTCGTACTTCTCCAGCTTGCAGTAGACCTCAATGAGTCCTTTATCAACTGACGCTGCAAGACCACTAGCATCCGCCACTACATAATTCTTTTTAGAAAGAGCTCCTGGAAAGTATCCCTTGGACTTGCTCCAGCAGAGCTCTTTCAGTTTACCATCCATTGCGACATAGTATACGCGAAGCTGTGCAGGTTAGTATATGACTGAATGATTTTTGGAATTCTTTGCTAGAACATACCTGGCTGTCATCACTGAGCATATATCCTATTGCACTGATAGGAGTTTTTTTCTTGGTATCAATGGTGAATCCACCTGAAATAGTGATTGACTGTTGTTTATAGTATCGGTCCTTGTCTCCTTTAATGAAAGATGCCAGCCTTCCACCAGATGTGGTATAGAAAAAGTGACTGGTACCAGATCCCTCAGGGCCGGTGTGGGCAGCGGCATTGTTCTGCATGCTAGTTAGAACAGACATGTAAGATATATAGCTTGAGAAGTACTTCGGTAACAGCTGCCATTCTTTTGTTGTGGGACTATGGATTCAAAAAAAGGAATATCAGGGCTGCAGGCAAGTGCAATGAAAAGGGGGCAGAACTAGGAGCTGGAGGATTTGTGATAGTGATAGCACACTGAGCATACGAACATATTTATACTCAACCTTGATAGCTCTTATACTGCGACTGACTTACACAGTTTGTCTTAGGTTACATCATAATAATTATTAGACAACTTCTGGTATTGTCAGGTGGATATCTAATAGTTCCGAAAACAGACAAAAACTTAGTCCACAGTTACTGCATGCAAATGCTACTTTAGAATCGATAAGACCAAGACAGTATCGTCGTCGCAATCATTCGTCATCATAGAAGAAGCTTCTGGGTTTTACCGAACCCAAGTTGGAGCGTGCCCCGAGAAATGGACTAACTTGGAAGAACCGCTATAGCAGGAAACGCAGCACGAACTGCCTCGGGCGAGCCTTCGAGCTCCGTCTGTCGAGGGTGGGCGGTGATGAACTTTAGCAACGCATTTTCTCTTCCGTCGTTGTACTACATCATAATGCCAGTTAGAGAGCGGAAGACGCTTTTTGCATTTAAAGAAAGAAAGACTATTCTAATAAAAACGTCCCCCTCGGGTTTGTAGGAGGCTGAGGATGCACCCAATATGAAAAAGAAGTATAGGTGCTCTGGCGTCACAGGCGCTATAGTTGGTCTAAGGAGCTATAGAAAGCAAATTAAATCTATTAGCTGTCATGTCTTTGGATTGATAGGGTGGGTTCCTTCCGTTTCCGGCCGCAACGGACCGTTCCATATTGTCATACCAACCCCGGAAACTCAAATATCATCGAGTCATAATAGTGAATATTAGAATACCTCTCCTCCCAGCCCGCGACCACTTGTGCGAGTGCCACGGTCTCCCATCAGAACCGCTCAGGGAGGAATCGGAATCTCGTCAGCTGGGGCAGTATATGACACAAGACGGTGGTATATGTTGCACCGTTGAGAATATTAGGGTTCAATCTCCATTAGCCATGGGTCTAGTGATGGAGGCCCTAAATGGCGGTGTCAGTACGATGGAAGGGCAATTATGACAGCAACTTTCCCTCAGGAATAATATCCCTGCACATAACTCGTCTGATAGCATCTCGTCCTAAGCGTACAGGAGCCCGGGGCGCCGCCTGCAGAAAGTCAAGAATCACAACAGTAGATCACTCTGTCTATAATCACTACTCAAGCTTGCTCTCGGTGAACTCAAATAGCGAAAGTAATGGCCGATGGCAGAGCGATGGTATGTGTATGTTTGTGGAACACTCCAACTACTTGACGAACGCAAGCGTTTTTAGTGAGTGCTTTTTAGTGAGTATGGAATTACTTGCTTAAGGTTTGGGCCTGTTGTGTTGCGTCATTATTCCCCAGTATAAAAAGCGTAATCATGAGATCTTATATGAATCAACTCTCCTAGGTCCAGAATGCGCTATGAATAAATAATCTAGCCACATGACGTTCAAATGTTGCATATTTGATATTGGATCCCAAGTACTATTCAGTTGAACTAGCTCCCTATGCATAGAGCATTAGCAAAGGCTAGTTTGGCAGGTCTACTAATTGCGTCATTAAGACACCACCAACTAAATGCGTTAAAACCTGGAATATGCTTGGAATGGGAGCGGTAGCAACTGCTGAGTGGAATAGTGAGATATTGAGCATATAATGTTCTGAGAATCAAATCGAATTGGACCCAAGTAGATCCTGCTAGGAGGTAGTAAAGCATGAAGCGTGGTGGTGACTATGACTAATGGTTATAGGTTTGGAGAGACTTCACAGCATAGATCTTAATCTAAGCATTATTTAATCCGGCCCCTAGGGTTGACCTGATACTATAGATGAAGAAAAAGGCAGACCTAGCACAGGAGTTCTTCTATAAAGGCCTTCTATAGCTATAGAAGAATAACCAGCGACTTACTAATATAGAATGGGACCTAATAATTTATATAGGAAGATACTAGGGATTTGATGGTCTCTTTACCATGAGTGAATCAGAAGTATAATATAATACAAGTCTACTATAGTAATTTTATATGTTATATATTAATTAGAATGTATAGGCTTAACCCTTAGTTCTTAATAATACCTGAGGTCTATATAATATTGATCTGCGTTCATAGAGCTGAAACCCAAAAGCTATTATTACTAATTTTCTATGCTACTGTGCTACATTATGTAGAGTGTGTTACCCCATTAATCTGCAGCCTTCGAGCATCCAGCATGACATCATAATAATTTCTTAAGAATAATTATGGTCATTTCTGTGACACTGTGATCTCATATCCTGCTGTTTTCAGACAGGATAATTATCTTTAGGGGCACACTACTTAAGCTGGTGGGTAAAGCATATGAGCTCCTATGATCCTCTTTATTTTGGCCTAGAGTTATGGATATTAACATACAGTTTTTCAACATGTTAATTAAGTTAAGGTGGAGTGACATTAAAGTTTCCTTTACTAGAGCAATATCCTAGTAACTAAGTCACACATCAGGCTAAGGTAAACTCATACATTACTGTTTACATGCAAGCTGCAGCAAGCATTAGACCTAATAAATAAAGAATGATGCTATATACCACATATTACTTAAAGGCTTGAAGCTAATAGCGCCTGACTAATATAAGCTAATTAAATCTAAATAAATTAAAATATACTCAGGGGACGAAAAGTGTGGAATGAGGCCTAGTCTGGGGCAACCTTAGACAGTAAGTAGTCTAATGATCTTGTGAATCATGCTTAGAGTTGCATTTGGTGCGAGTTCGGGCGAGTTGAACCTTAGTTGGCACCGAACCGCTGCGGTTTCGGGTCCAAATTTTAGAACTCAGAACTAAATCAAACCTGATCCAGGTTGGTTGCGGTTTCACCGCAAAAAACTGCAGCTAGGCCCAGCTAGGCATAGCTAGGCCTATACTAACTAACCATAGTTAGATTCAGTTTGATTTCGAGTTAGTTAAACCACAAATTTTAACTGTTTTAACCCTTACCATTTCCCCCAGGGCCCCCTTCAAGGACCCCTCTAAGACCCCCTAACAAGCATGCTTATATAAAATTATAATTTTTATATAAAATATATAGTAATTATGATCATTCTAATCTATATTAGAAATATTGATTCGATATCTATAGGGTTGAATAGGTGGTGGTTAAAAATTATTTAAAAGGTATAGTAGTCATCGGACCCCCGTCGGGATCCCTAGTATCCGTGACTAAGGCTCACCCACACCGTAATCGTCGATTCTTATCAAAACCACCTATTCTCATTTGTTTGAAGCTATTCCCACCTCCTAAATCTAGTAAATTTGATGAATCTATTATGGCTAAGGCCTGCGAGGTTGCTCAACGTAAGAAAAACCAAATTTCACCAAGATTGCGCGTGAATATGGCGTTCCAATTACAACCCTACGTGACCGCGTCAAAAATGGTCGTCAGCCTCGTAAAGCAAAGAAGCCGGTCAATAAAGCACTTCAGAGATTCCAGGAGGAGGCCTTGATATAGCGGATAGTCAGGATGCGTGATTGGAATATGCCGGTGGCGCCTAGGCTATTAGAAGAGTGTGCAAATCAGGCATTCGACGCGCTGGTGAACCTTACACCCGAGCCCGAAATACCAGGGGGGGCAATGTGCGTTCAAAGACTCGATGATTCACTGGATACTGCAATTTACATTACTTATCGCATTTCGCTGCGTTCTTCATCGATGCCGGAACCAAGAGATCCGTTGTTGAAAGTTTTAACTGATTATGATAATCAACTCAGACTTCATACTTTCAGAACGGCGTTCATGTTGGGGTCTTCGGCGGGCGCGGGTCCGGGGGCGTCAGGCCATCCCCGGCGACCGTCCAAACGGCGGGCCCGCCGAAGCAACAAGGTACAATAGACACGGGTGCGAGGTTGGACCCAGAGGGCCCTCACTTGGTAATGATCCTTCCGCAAGTTCACCTACGGAAGCCTTGTTACGACTCTTACTTCCTCTAAATGACCGGGTTTGACCAACTTTCCGGCTCTGGGGAGTCGTTGCCAATGTTAGCGGGGAAATATGGCTGTATTTTTTTCTTTTGTTTTGCAGTTTGCTTACTACAGTGCCTATCTCGGGGTTCAACCCTCCGGGGTGGCATCGTTGCCGAAGATAGAGGGCGTTTCTCCTCTTACCATGCTGCTCTTAGCTACTACTTATAATTGCTAGTTTGATTTGAATGATACTGATTCCTTTGAGGCTATCTTTCCCCTAGGTGAACTGATGTCTAGTTTGGCCATGACCTCGCTCATGACTCCTACCTGCGGTCTAGCTTGACCTAATCTTTGGAGTGCTGTGTTGTATTCCTCCTACATTTGTTGATGGCTGTTTGATGAGGTATGTGGGCGCCTGAAGTCTCAGCGCTCACTACTGGATAGTGAAGGGGTAGATGCCTGTAGATAGGGAACCCCCTTATGTGAGACCACACTTAACTAATACACTACCTCTCTCTCTTTTTCTGGTTCTCTCGCTCTTTTCGCCCTTCTCTGTGCTCTTGTCCTTGATCAGATAGTCTTCTTCAGGGTGTATATACTTAGAAAATATAACTCTCATTCTCTTGTCTCAGGTCTCTATAGAGCTCTCTTTTCATCTGCTGTTGCATTGGCCTCAGTGGTGACCCAGACAAGCTCTTGCAGATTCAAAATGCCATCCACTAAAAGCCGGTGAGTTATGACCATGCAGGTGGTGCATTAGTGTGGTAGCGCATCCTGATCCGCGTTCCGTTCCGCTAGCTTCATCTGTTAAAACCCAGTTCGAATTAGATGGCCGCGGAAATGAATATAGACCATATAAAAGGTTTTGGGAGCTAGGCGGAAACTTAGCTCTTCATGATAGTAGAGAGTCACATTGGTCGACACTGGACTAATTCCATATAGATTTGTTATGATATCGCAATATCTTATTAGTCGGTGATCTAGTCAATCCTTGAACGTTTTCAATACTATCATCCGCGAGTTATTTCGCATCCCAGAAACTGCTCCAAAGGGATTAGATGTTGCTGCGCCATAGATGGAAAACTTTGTTCTACTTACTGCACCAATTGCAGTCTTTTGAGTTTGTATCACACACAGGACATAATAAATCATTATTTGATGCTCCATCACTAGCAAGATCAGCCAGTCTTCAAGTGTAGCTGTCATCTTCGACGCACTAGATACGGTGACATTCACGACGAAGAGCTGATGCCATACTTCAGTGCGTGTAATCTCTCATCGTGCATCTTATATGTTGTAATGACCCTTCCTGGTATCCCAAACGAGCTTGATTGTGCGTTTAAATGGCCTTTCGCAGACGTGGAAAATATGGCTGTCCTCCGGCAGAACGTCCCGGCTTACCGGTCTTATAATCCGAAGTATAGCCCCATCAAGTAGGTGAGCTTCTGTAGCTCATTTGGACAGGCTACGGACATAAAGGAAGAGCTGACTGTTTTTGATGGTATCATATCCGATCTCGCAACGACAATGGCTAGGAAATCATACCCGGGGCAGTTGTTTGGACAAGCGGCCTAGTCGAGGCTGCATTACAACGGTTTCAACAACTCGTTAAATAACTTATCCATGACCAATCTTACTGTTTATCTATGTCTCTTGGACGCAAGGCCTCGCGCATGGCTCCCCACTGTCGTCACCCCTATTTGAATTTCCCAAATCTGACCCGGTCGACGGACCACTTGACTACCACTGAGGACCCTCGGCATGTATTGACCTGACCTACGTCCGACGTTGAGCGCTGCACAGCAACGGAGCGTTCAGATTATGCCATGGATTAAGTTTGTATATGACGCTTCATTCTTTGTCATTTCTGCCTCGATCTGATTAATAACTATCAATCTTTCTGTGAACTTTGATGAGGGTCTCTGCATTTGCATGAAGATAAAGGGAAAAAACCACCCAGGTGGAAAAAGACCTTTATCGAGACGATCTCAGTCGAAGTCCTCAACTAGACCTGATTCGGCGGTCAACAGCAATATCAATCTTTTTGGCCCTCTAAACCCAATTCAGAAAGCCGTCCAAGGAACGCGAAAAGGGCTAGTTCCAACTGAGAAAGCTGAATTTCAGTTGGGCCCACCAAGAATACTTCGTCAGGGACAGACTTATTCCGATGCTATAGAACGAAATCATTAGTGTGCCCCAGCACTTAACAACAGTAGCAAACCTACATTCCAGCCTTGTTCATATGCGATTTTCTTGCCAATTTCCGAATATTTTTTAAACCCATCTCTCCGGGTTTCGGCAGCAATACACTCATCGATTGATGTGGTGTACTAAGATAATTCGTTAATGAAGGCGGAAAAGAAGCACAACGTTAGAGGTCTCACATCTGCAATGTCAGCTGTCATCTGTTCCTCTTCATCTTTAGTTATCTCTCCTAATTCCTGCTCGGTAATTCACAATCAACATTTATATCACTATTCAAGGACCGTATGGGACTGTACATTTCTCAGCCTATCCACTAAAATATCAGCATAACCCTCCAGCTCCTGGCCATATTGTGTATGTTGTTCAGCCTGGGAAACGGTGGGGTTTCTATGGTCTGTGGGATTACCACCATCAGGGACGCCGACAGGAATGTTTGGAAGAACCTTCTTGAAAGATTCAGCAGCTTCCTGTACAATGTAGTCAGAATCCGATCCTTCAGCTGAAAAACGAAACCTCGTACTTGTACACATTTTTCCCATCTTTCCCCGGAGATTATTTTCGATATTTTCCCTTTCCACTCGGCATATTTCCACTGATTATCGACAAAGCGTCCAAGTATCACACTGGGTGACTCAAAGACTGTTGCCGCGAACCAGTAACAGTTGAAGGTCCAAGGACTATAATTCGGTACCGAATTGTGGCACACTACTAGTATGTCCGCAAGCTTTTCCACGCTGAACTTTCCCTTTCGAAAGGAGCGAGTTATTAAAGGTAGGGGCATATCCCCAACAATTGGGCCTGAACTGGTAGAGCTCATCATAGCTTTGAAAGGAAAGTAATTGGGCTCCAGGTCCTCGTAATCTTTATAACCTTTGGAGGCCGACCAGCGACGAATAATCACCTGATCCTTAGCTTTCCACTTACGTAGACGGAATGGAGCAGCCTGACGTTCCACAATCACACGAGCCCATTCATCTGTGGAATTGTCCTCCACAATCACATGTAGGTACTCATGGAGAACATAGGATCCTAAATTTTTGACATGGGTGAAGCGACGGACGAAAATGTTTCTGAACTCATCGCGGTTGCTCTTGATGGTCTGGGCCCATGTATTGATATCGATCACCTCCTCAGCAGCAGGGTTGAAAAACATGATCGCTAGTTTGCAAAGAGATGTGTTCGAGTCCTTCTTAGGTTAAATTTGAGGAAAATTTGGGATAGTTGAAGTAGCAGGCTATCTTCGAATGAGTTAATATGTAGATTTCGAGGCCTTCTGGGAAAGATCAAGATCTCGCACCGTAGTCTACGACGTTTTATGCCTGCGATCACTGTGCGATATTTGCGTCAGTTTCATGAATAACTTGCGTCACTTGCAAGAAATATAGCCAGTACCCTCAAGCATTACTCCATCATGACCGCATGAGTCCCGCATGCGGCATATGCATATTATAGACATTTGATCATGCAGTTCATGTCACATTTCATGTTACATACTGAGGGCCCCTAGTCTGCGGACCACCCTATGTATGTTTGGTTTCCTCTGCCATTGATTGGTTGCTGGGGTTCTTAGGTATTTGGTTTGGTTTTCCCTTACCACCTGCCCACATTCTGCCCTAAACCTTTGGACTGTTCCTAGGATCAACTTTATATAGATTAATTAAAACAATATAATTGCTTCTTTCCTCCTCTGTTACTGCATCGCAGTCACCTCACTATATATTATAGTTGGGTGTTGCAGCCTGCTATCATTATGATCTTATAGTAACCTATATTCTTCTTCATCCCTAGAGTTGTATTTGGTGCAAGTTCAGGCGAGTCTAAGCTATAGGGGAAAGCCATGGTTGGTGTCAACACCCACACCAGCAATATCTAATATCTGTTTTGCCTCTACCAATAGCAGGGCCTCTAACAAATCCCAAACCACTTCCTATTTATTTTTATCTATTTTGGTTGATTTTCTATTGCAGTTGGAAAATCCAGACATTATTAGCAGGGATAGGCTGATAATTCTTATATAATAATTATCAGCCTAGTACCACTAAATTATCAGCCTATTAATCCTAACCCCTATCTTACTTACCTACGTGCGAGCTCCGTCGCACCCCGCCGGGCCCTTTCCTATGGGATCCAGGACCCCCCAGTCCGGCGACTACATCGGCCTGCCATGCCCCCCTAGGCCATTGGATCCAGGCTATCCAGGTATCATTTAATTTCCCTAATTTAGGGCTATCTAATGGTGGTAAGCATGCACCCTGGATCTGGTAGGCTAGAGAGAAATATAAGGATATCTCTTAGGATTCGAAATTTTTATAGGTTTTAGGGGGTAACCTGAGATATCTAGTATAATATAGTTATTCTAGATATTTTTAGCAGATAGTGCTACTAATTATCTATCTACTAATATCTTATAGGGCTAGTAACTATTAGCCCTAGATTTTTAAAAATCCTTAGAGGTTAATAGGTTTTTAGCAGCTCTTGCTAGTAATAAATATTTTATTTAGCATCTACTTATTCTAGGTATTTTTAGTAGATAGAGCTAGTTCCTACTAGTCTAGTAATATCTAGTATCCCTAATAATATTAAGTCTAGAATTTTTAAAAATCCCTAGAAGTAAGTTATTTTCCGGCGGCTGCAGCTAGTAAATATGACTTTTTATATATTTAATATCTACTATTTCTAAATATTTTTAGTAGATAGATCTAGTTTCTACTAGTCTAGTGATATCTACTATGCTAAATAATATTAAGTCTAGAATTTTTAAAAATTCTTTTCCCTATAGTACCCGCCGGCGGCATCCGCCGGTGGTAGCGGCCGGCAACTACATTAGGTAACTTAGTACCCCCCCCTATCTTAGTCAAATCTTAATATTTTTAGATAGTTTCAAATGATTTATAATGCTAACTAGCTAGTCTATTAGATTCTAATATTAGATTCTAGATTAATGACTAGGAAGGTAGACAGAACTTAGAAGAATAATTAATTAGTATTTACTAGTAGTCTAGTACTAGATAACTAATTATAATTATTTTTAGTAAATAGTAGATACTTTTAAGTATAGAATGATAATAGTCTGATTAGGTAAGCATGATTCCTGATTTTTTAAAAATTCTAAAAAGATACTTTAAAATTTATTACCTGCTAACTAATTATAATTATTTTTAGTAAATAGTAGATACTTTTAAGTATAGAATGATAATAGTCTGATTAGGTAAGCATGATTCCTGATTTTTTAAAAATTCTAAAAAGATACTTTAAAATTTATTACCTGCTAACTAATTATAATTATTTTTAGTAGATAGGCCTAGTTCTTACTAGTTTAGTAATATATAGCATGCCTAGTAATAGTAAGTCTAGAATTTTTAAAAATTCTTAGAAGTGAATGTTTTGTGAATTTTGGATAGTAGAGATATATATTAGAGAGGGCTTAGACTAGGGGCCTAGCTAGCTAGATAGTAATTAGACTTAGTAACTTTCATTAATCTAGTAGGGATAGTAGATATATATATATTTAGTCTACTAGGTAGAGGTAAGGTTTCAGAGAAATATATATATTTAGAAAGTAAGAGAGAGATAAAAGAAATCTAGAGAGTAGGCCTAGCTATCTAGCCTTAGTAGTTTAATAATTAGTATATAATCTATAGATATATATAATAGTTACACTAGAAGAGAGATAAAGTAGAATAAGAATATATATAATAAGTATATTAAAGAGTAGTAAGTTATATAATATTAGAATATATATATATAGAGAAGGAAAGGAATATACCTTAGAAGTATTATAAAATAAGAATAAATAGATAATACTATAATAGGATATAGATGGTAGGTAGATAAGAAGAAGAATATAAAGAGTAAATAAGTAATATAAATAGAATAGTAAAGTATATTATTTAAGAATATAATATATTAAGAAAAAGAAGAGAGTATAGACTAATCTTTAATCCTATTAATATATATAATTAGAATATAGATAATTAAGATAGAGAGAGGATATAATAAATAAATATAATTAAGATAAATAAGAAAGATATTAAAGGACTAAGATAAGAATATTTTATTAAGTAAGAATATAAAAGTTAAAGAAATATTATAATTAGTAAGGAGTAGAAAAGGATAATATAGTTAATATAAGATATTAAAATAATTATATTAAAGATTAGAAATATAGATAGTAGATATATAAGTTTAAGAGAATAGATAAAAGAATAATTCTAATCTCTATAGAGTAGAAAGTATAAGTAAAGATATAGTTAATATAATTAATATTATAGTAATTAAGTTAGCAGTATAAGGATTTAGATAATTAGTATTAAGTATTAGATTAGTAATTTAAAGATAGTAAAGAGAGTAGTAAAGAGAGAGAGAATAAATATAATCTCTATAGAATAGAAGAGTATAAAGTATAACCACTATTAGGTATTAGATCTAGGGGTTTAAATAATCTAGTAGAGAGATCTATCTAATAGTAATAGATAGTAGTAGGCTATTACCTAGAATCTAGTAAGTAAATATTTCATTCTCTCTCTATCCAGTTATCTTACTACTAACTAGGCTTATAAATTCTATTAGTGCCTAGGTGCCTTAGAAACTATATATCTATAGATAGGGGGAGGGGTAGTAGAAGAGAAACCCCCTAACCTAACACTATAATGTCTCATCAGGGGGGGGGGTGATCATACAAATCCTAGGGTTGGCAGGGGGGGGGGTGACCAGGGTAAGTCATCACCCCCCCTTATCTTTATCAATTCTTCATATTTTTTGATGATTTAAAATGATTTATGATTCTAACTAGCTAGTCTATTAGATTCTAATATTAGATTCTAGATTAATCACTAGGAAGGTGGTTGAACTAGGGGGGTAGGGGTAAGGTCGAAATTTTTTGTTGGGGTCTGCCAAGACCGCTATCTGCGGGAAGCCTATACCCTTTTAGGCCACCATCTAGTATGGATCAGTGCCTAAGGCATCTAGTAGGCTAGTATAGCCTGAGAATTTAGGCAGAAACTAGAAGAAAAATTAATTCTTAATATTCACTAGGGGTCTAGTACTAGATAACTAATTAAAATTATTTTTAGTAAATACTAGATACTTTTAGCTATAGAATAATAATAGTCTGATTAGATAAGCATAATTCCTGATTTTTTAAAAATTCTAAAAAGGTAGCTTAAAATTTATTACCTGCTGACTAATAATAATTATTTTTAGTAGATAGGCCTAGTTTTTACTAGTATAATAATATATAGCATACTTAGTAATATTAAGTCTAGAATTTTTAAAAATTCTTAGAAGTTAGTGTTTCGTGAATTTCATATAGTAGAGATATATATTAGAGAGGGCTTAAACTAGGGGTCTAGCTAGCTAGATAGTAATTAGATCTAGTTACTACTATTAATATAGTAGGGATAATAGATATATATATATTTTAGTCTACTAGGTAGAGGTAAGGTATGAGAGAAATATATATATTTAGAAAGTGAGAGAGAGGTAAGAGAAATCTAGAGAGTAGGCCTAGGCTAGGTAATTTAATCTAACTAGGCTTAGTGATTTGGCATGGCTAGGCTTAGTGATTTGGCATGGCTAGGCTAGGTGATTTGATTTGACTAGGCTAGGTGATTCGGCTTGACTAGGCTAGGTGATTCAACTTGGCTAGGCCAGACGATTCGATCTGACTAGGCTAGGTGATTCGGCCTGGCTAGGCTAGGTGATTCAATCTGACTAGGCCAGACGATTCGATTTGACTAGGCCAGACGATTCGGCATGGCTAGGCTAGGTGATTCGGCTTGGAGAGGTGCCTGCGCAGGGGGTCTAGGCTTAGTGATTCGGCCTGGCTAGGCTAGGTGATTCAATCTGACTAGGCCAGACGATTCGATTTGACTAGGCTAGGTGATTCGGCCTGGCTAGGCTAGGTGATTCAATCTGACTAGGCCAGACGATTCGATTTGACTAGGCCAGACGATTCGGCCTGGCTAGGCTAGGTGATTCGGCATGGCTAGGCTAGGTGATTCGATCT
>NW_025091288.1:0-400 GCF_018340605.1 Aspergillus pseudoviridinutans | reverse complement strand
GTCAGGGACTTTCTCTACCCTATATGCCATATTTGGTATGGTTAGATCTGCCCTAACTATTGGAATCTGGGGTAGGGACCCTAGCTTCATCATATCAACTAGCTCCTGCTGGAGGTGGTGAGGCAGGGTAGCTGAGCTGAATACCATAGGTACAGGTAGGGCTAGGGCATGCCAGGCTCGCAACATGATTGGTTGATAGCTTTTAGCTAGTGGAATCAGATGACATTCATCCCATATGATTCACACTAGTCTCTTTTGGGCAATCAATTCACCAGCTAGGGCTTGAAATCTAGAATGTTCTAGATTTAGGGTTAGGGTTAGGGTTAGGGTTAGGGTTAGGGTTAGGGTTAGGGTTAGGGTTAGGGTTAGGGTTAGGGTTAGGGTTAGGGTTAGGGTTAGG